>NC_056726.1:1668569603-1668600443 GCF_019279795.1 Protopterus annectens | reverse complement strand
ATCTTAGTCATGTTGATGACTGCCTTCTCACTTCATTTGCATGAATTTCTAATTTAATGAGAGCATTTGTTCAGAACATTTTTGTACTCTGGGTAAATTGTATGTTATCCTGTTTAGAGAGTTTACTTTGCAATCAGCCAAAACAAATGCTCTTGAAAATTCTGAATCTGTGTTCCCTATTGTATAAATTCTCAGGCATTAACAGTTACTAGTCTGCTCTGTCAATGACTAAGCTAATCTATCACATTTTGGCAAAGGTTTTTCCACCTTTATACTTACTTATTAATCACAGCTCTCTGTCTCTGTATCTCTGACTCTCTATCTGCCTGTCTCACTCACCCTCTGTCTCAGTCCATTCTCTAGAATAACAAGTATTCCACTGCTAATATTTTTCCAATGAATGTCTCTGATTTTGAACAAATCTCTCTCCCATCAGCTCAGGAGTTCCTGCTTGCACCTCTTCATGTGATGACGTTGTTCCCCAGTACATGGAATGCCAGTTGCACTGTAGACAGCCTTGGCCAAGCCAGTCCAAGCCTCAGCCTTATACTGAGACCCAGTATAGTCCTTGTGTAGAATCTTGCAGCTGTAGCACTTTATTGGGAGTGCCACAAAGATCCTGGACTCTTTTTGATACCACCTTTGGCCTCTAAGTCAGCCAACACCCTCGTCTTCATCTAAAGAATACTCAGGAATGTGGCAGAAAGCTAACACCCATTTTAGACCTTGCGTGTAGCAGCCAATGATCGATGAAGATCAATCTTGTCAACTGTAACATTTGAAGGGACAGTGACAGAAGACAAGAACAAGGGAGAATGTAGTCATCAGGTTTCATCACTGTAATGAAAACCATAGCATCCCACAAGGTGAACATTACATCCTGCAACCTCATAAACTCCTACACTATGAACATTAAATAAGCAGTGTTATGAGATAGTTCTTGTCATCTGTTCTTCATAGGTTCATAGGTTCATAGGTTCATACTAGGCTATCTGCCCTAGGGCATTTATAAGCCTAGCCAGAATGTGTTTGGCTTTCGCCACCCATTTTAAATTTATTTTTCTATGCCCTTTTTCAAGGTTAGTATACTGTGCCTCTGTCTAACAGTGACACAGAAGTGATACCCAGGGTACACCTATGATCTCCCATCCACTCATCAAGATTACTCTTGAAGAGAGTCAATGAGGGACTCTGCCTAACCTGGACTGGGATTTTATTCCAGAGTGAAGGGAGCCTCTGGGTTATGAATCTGTCCCTCCAGCATGTCCTATTTATTTCAGTGCTGAGGTTCAAGTCTCGAGCGTAGCTCGATGGGATTTGGATTTTCTGAGGTGCAGCATGTCCATTAATTCCGGGTTGGACATGGCTTTATATGTCAGGCACAGATTGCCTCTGAACAGGCGGTATGCCACTAAGTAGAACTGGAGTTTCTTTAACTGGGCAGCATATGGCATCTGTTTGAGCCCTTTGATCCTCTTGGTGAGGTACTTTTGGGGTCTTTCCAGTTGTTGCAGGTGTCTGGTAAGGTACATCCCAAAAGGGGCATTGTACTCAATTATGGGCCTGATGAGGGATGAGTAAAGAGGCACGATGACCTCCCCTGATCTAGATGTGAATCCCTTCATGATTAGGTGGGCTATATAAAATGTTTTTCTAACCACTTTGGCCACGTGGTTGTCAAATGAGAGATTGCTATCAACTTGGGTCCCCAGGTCCCTAATTACTTCTTCTGTACTTAATGGATTACCACCTATGTGGTAATTTGTGGGCACTTTGTTTTGCCAAAGGGATGACTATACACTTTTTGGCATTTAGCTTGAGGCCATGGCTCTGGCACCAGTTGTCTGTTTCTATGAGGCCCTTTTGGAGGATGCTTGTGTCGGCTGGAGAGTTGATTATGGTGCCCAGTTTGCAGTCATCTGCGAACTTGGTCAGCCACAGTCCTTCCGTGTTGGCCTGTACCTCCGAGAAATATATACCGAACAAGAGAGGTCCCAGGACTGAGCCTTGTGGGACACCACTTGTAACTGGTTTGGAGTCTGACATGGCTTCAGCAATTCTAACCATGTGGGTTCTGTCCTTGAGCCAGTTTGCAATCCGTCTAGTGACATAGGGGTTTATATTTAAGCTGGTGAGCTTATCTATAATGCCCGAGTGGGGTATTGTATCGAAGGCTTTTGCGAGGTCCAGTAATCTCATAAAGGCTGGTTTTGACAACATATGCACAATGGTGTTATTAACATATAAACAGAGGATATTAACATTTGTTACAGTTGATGTACAGTCGGTATATGTGAAATATAAATTGTCAACAATTCACTTACTGTACACATTAATGTTTCACCTGGTATGTTACTGTTCTGTCATACTGTACTGTTATACAGGCATTATTAATGTGTTTAATAAGTCTGACTTCAGGCTAACCATGATATGCAACACATTAAACCAACAAAGCCACCAAGAAGGAAAGGCAACCAGGAGAATATATTCCTCAAAAACACAAGTACAAGTCAGTGCTTTTGTCAGATGTAAACACTTCTTCAGACATATTGAAACAACACATAACAACTTAAATACTCTCTGCAAATCACATGACCTCAAACAATTAAAAAATATGAGATAAAATATGAAAAATAAAAAATATATATGCGAAAATACAGCTAAAACTAAATATGGCATACAAAACCTAACTGACATTAACCTGGATTAAAAACACAAATCATTTAGCATAAGCCTTCATTTCTAACAAACTATTGATACTATCTACCTCGTTTAAATCAGGTGAAGTGGTGAAAGCATTAAGAAAAGTTTGCCACCATAGTTTCCTTTGTTCCAAAATAATGGACCAAGGGCCACCCTAGGGTGTTGCTCAACTTGTTCCAATACACAGAAACCAAAACTATGATTGTCAATTGCAGCCACACGCGTAAAAATTGCATTAGTGAGCTTCTGTTTTTTTTTAATCATAACAATGCTCATAAATGTGCTGTCATAGTTTGCGCTCCATTTTGCCCACATAATATCCCGGGCATAATGTATATAAAGCTACATAAACAACACCCTTGGATAGGCAATTATAATTTCCCCTGAGCTTTTTTAATTGTTTGAGGTCATGTGATTTGCAGACAGTATTTAAGTTGTCATGTGTTGTTTCAATATGTCTGAAGAAGTGTTTACATCTGACAAAAGCACTGACTTGTACTTGTGTTTTTGTAGAATACATTTTTCTGGTTGCCTTTGCTGCCTGGTGGCTTTGTTGGTTTATCTAGTTTTGGATTTTGTTATATACAACATGATGCTATACTTTATTCACAGTTTCAGCAGAAAGGACACATGTTATATGAATGAATTCACACACAAACAAATCCGTCATACTCAATTTAGTATAAAATAACAGTTGATACATTTCTCTTGTAGCTCAGTCTCATTATACAATATTGCTGACATGTAAGTTTATGTGGCCTATGTCTTGTATGGGCTACCTATCCATTTGTGTTATTTGCATCACACATACATAAACACATCCTAAGCATAGTGATATACTGACATTCCTACACACCCAACAAAATTGTCAAGGGACTGAAGACATTTCACCTTGATTTATATACATATTAGTGTATGTGACATCATCATATCCCTCATTTTACAACACATACATCTCAAATCTGCTATACTTATGTATGGATATAGCAGAACAGTATTGTGATAATATGATGGTCAAACTGACAGTTCTGTATATGTGTACACAGCATGTATGAACAGTCACACTTTCTACCATTCACAACATACAGATTCCTGTCACAAATGCTTTTTTTTTTCCAGAGTTAATACTAGTGCTGGAATGATTTCACAGGTGTGCATGATTCTTCTCAGTATTTCCACATTGTTACAGGTGTGTACCCCACCATTAGAACTTTATTCTTGTTTCTTATTTACAAATAAAGCACCTTTATATATGTTCTATCATTAATCACGTGGATGTTAGTAATTTCCGTTGAATGCTCTCACAGTATACATCACAGTGGCATTGTAGGTCTGTGCATCTGTATCACAGATGTAGCTAGGCATATACAATGTACTCCTGTGAGTATAAAATTTTGTGAGCATATCTCAGGAAATGTATAGTAGAAACAGTACATAATTTCTTATAATTGCCTAGACTATTGTATAATGTACATTTCTATGCAACACATGCTTTGGTAGGATAGTTTTACCTATAATATAGTTTTTCATGGTTAAAAGTACAAATGAAAGACAATAAAAGTCCCTTTCTGAAGTGTATAGGGCAACAGTTTGAGCACTGTTTAACTTTTTAAATGACAAGTGGGTGGTGGCGACAACCACATAATGTTTATTACAATATATAACTTTCTTGATACATACCTGATGTGCACTACCTGCAGTATGTGCAAATTCATCTAAATCATCTGCTTTCATTGCTAGCTGCTCTCTCACATCACTACTTTTAACAACATTTTAACTGTATATCATTTACTCTCTTCACTATACTGTATCTGTGTCCCTCCCAGAACCTTTTGTCAACCTTTTTCTCTTTTGTTATATAGATGTGTCCATAAGTGGACAGTATTACTTCTGTCACTATCACTAATTTTAATTAGTGGTGTTTGTACATTATTCTACTCGTATATAACTACATGTTCCTCATTAAGCTCCCCAAGTATACTGTCTTACTGAGGTTGAGTTTATTTGTAACCTGTTGTTAATATTTCATGCTCAAGTTTCATTGCACATTTATGTGCCAACTAGCAGGTGTTCTGTCTACAAATGTGTAGGGTTGTTTAGTGGCTTGCATATTCAATCAGCATTGCTGCTAACAGCATGACATGACACTCTTTTTAATGAATCTTTGGAATAGTATAAAACTGATGTATAACATGCTTACATAACAATGGAGAAATTTCCTGTCCATTCCCTTATATGTTTGATTTTGTAAAAATATGTTAGCTGTTTCCTTTAATTTTCTGAATAAGAAGTAGAATTAACCTTTGCTAATGCTTTTTTCAAAATCCATCCAAACATTTTTATAGTCATTGTTTTTTACTCATACTGTAAGTACCATTCCACTTGACAATATAATTATTTATTTTTCGATTTAAACATGTTCCAGCAGTATGTCAATGAGTCAAAGGAGTCTATTAAAGACATAAGTTGTAGCAATAATTCTGCTGACATATTTATATTTCTCTGTGTTAATAAGCTATCTGTTAACCTCTTTATCCCTTTTTCTTATTGAATATAAACTTTATTCGCTCCCTATGTAAGAAAAATAATGCCTGATGATCACTCATTTGAATGTCAAGAAGTTTTCCATCTAACAAAACAAATGCATCTGAATAAGCAAAATAATAAATCTTATTGGTTGAATTGCTCCATTTAAATGTAGGTCCAATCTAGGTCATGACACAATTTTCCAATATTTAATTGTTTCTTTAATTATTTTAATGTTATCTTTTGCTTCCATTTTCATGGAAGACAATTCTAGCCATCTACTAGAATTACTTTCATGCTTACCAAAACTAATGGTTTGTAGGCAGTTCTTCCCAATCTTTATACCAGGTGGAAACCTAAATTACAATCAAATGAATGATTCTAATACCAGTTTTTATATTACAAACAAGAAGTCTACCCTGTATCCCTACCAGAACATGTAAAAGAGAAATATCTGTCTTAACCAAAACTGCTATACCTAAAAATACGTCTTTACCAAAAGTCCAAACAACATTTGTATCACACATTGTTTCTGAATATCACATAAATGTCTAATGTCCAACAGACAATATCTGCTTCAATTTTAGAATAGAAATGTAATATGGCAACCAATTGATCTTCTTCTTACAGCTTTTTCCCAGTTAGGAGTCGCCACAGCAGATCACCTGTCTGCTCATGATTGGCAGTGGTGTTTTACAGTGTCGAGTTGCCAGCCTGGCACCCAACCTTCCACAGAAGGCACACACACCTAGGGCCAATTTAGAGTGTCCAATCCACCTACTGCATGTCTTTGGGATGAAACCAGACCACCTGGAGGAAACCCACGTGACCACAGGAGGACATACAGACTCCGCACAGAAGGCACCCCAGCCGAGAATCAAGCTGGAGAACCTCTTGCTGTGAGGTGACAATGCTAACCACTGCACCACCGTGGCTTTCATTTAAAATACTATTAACAATAATGGTACACATAGTAATATTATCCATTCCCCTTTTAAGTTAATTGTCTTTGCAACCTGCCTTAAAATTCTTTTCTTTAATCTCTTTCCTGTTGTTGAAAGTTTCCCTTCAGTAGCATGACTAGTATCTGCTTCCAAACCTTCACTTACACCCTCTCTTCCTCTACACTATCTCCAGCAGAAAGGTTTCAATGCAAATCTTCCTCTGCTTCCTCATTAGTTCTTAGTGTGTCCTTTTATCTGTGAAGAAATACATCAATGGAAGCAGCTTTTTCCGAATCATTAATTACAGCAGTATCCTTCAACTGTTTTTTTCAATCTCATTAGTTTGCAGAGAATCAAACAGAAATGCCCTACTACCTTGCATTTTTAGCACAATTTCTCACAATGCACTTTTACATAAACCAGTTCCCCACCCTGAGTACACATTTTTAGCAGAAGATTGTATTAGCTCAGTATATGCAGTTCAAAAAAAGGGACATAGCATAAGGCATATTACCAGGGATAGAAACTAATCTGAAAATAGTCTTACTTTCATATTTTTTTATTTTATTTTTTTTATTATTTTACATTTGTTGACCAGGCTAGTCTACCATTCCTACATACATGGATCAATTTTCATAGTGCATCATTGTCTAGCCTTATAAACTTGTGCCTTTAAAAGTTCAATTTTTTAATTGCTTAATTAAGCATTATTGTTTAATTTTGGTGCCTTTTTTAATATAAAAATATGTAGAAGTCACTCTATTTGTATTCTGAAGAAGGCTAACTACTGTGAGCCGAAAAGCGCTTCAATAAAGGTTCGTTTCTCAGGTTGGACGTGGTTCTACTTTTTGAGTGACTGGGCTAGTCTAGCTGGATATATGTCCATTTTCAGTAGAGGCCTGGGGAGATAAGCTCCAAGCAGTTCAAATAAGGTTCACATCTACAGCAGTACATATTTAAAATGCAAATACATTCACCGTAAAGAAAAAAAAATTAGGTGGTCACACATTTATAAAGTATAAAAAATGCAAAATATTTGACTAGACTTAGCACAATTACTAATGAAGTTACAATTAAATATTCAGTAAGAATAATAGCTAAAAAGTACAGTATAAATGTAGATAAAAGGAAGATAAAAATAAGGTAATATGGAGTAGCAGTTGAGTAATACATCTAGTAGTACAACATGTCACTTTTTTTGAGAATACAGTACTAAGTAAGAGTGTGATGGAGAGGTAGAATAGTAGTTGTTAAGATGAAATTGTTGCAGAGATGAGAAGGTAAGGTTGAATCAAGTCACAAGAGCATGTTGGTCAATCAGGTTTAGTACAGGGGCACATCCAATGTGTTTTGAGGAAGAGCTTAAGTTTATTTTTGAACAGAGTAATAGACGGAAGTGTGGAAAGTTCTAAGGGAAGTAGATTCCAGGTTTTTCCATCAGTATTAGAAAAGAGAGAGTCTCCAGCTCTATTGTTTGATTTATTGATATTTACAAGAAGTTTTTGCAAAGATCTTAGGGACTTCAGGTTATATTAGGTGTGAATAAGGTTAGATAGGATGGGTGTCTTGGCAAGTTGATAAAGTATTTTATGGGCGATGGCAAGTTGATTAAATTTCAGCTGCTGCTGTAATTCAAGCCACCCTACATGCTTTAGATTAATACAGTGGTGTGTTCTGTAAGGGTTACCTGTGGCAAATCTGGCTATATTATTGTAGGAGTTTTCTACTTTCTTAAGGTTATTTTTCGACAGATTAGTACATATGGGTGAGGCATAAAGAAGGGTAGAGATTAGATGGGTGTGGGCAATAGTTATTCTAGTTACAGGAGTGAGGAAGGTTTTGATCCTATAAAGAGAGCCTATTTTTTTATTAGTAGTTTTCAAAGTGTTGTTGATATGGGTATCATAGTTAAAGTTGTTGTCTATGGTGATACCTAGCAGTTTGATAATAAGATCTTGGGATATAAGAGTACCATTATTGGATGTTACAGTGAAGTCTATTGGGGGAGATTTACTGGTAGGTGTAAAAAGGAGAAGTTTAGTTTTTTTAGGGTTTAGTAGGAGACAGTGTTTTGTAAACCATACTTCTACAGAATTAAATACGTCTTGTGTATGGGATTGAAGTTCAGATACAGAAGTGGCTGAGCATATAAGTGTAGAGTCATCCGTGTATTGTATACATGTAGCTTGGGGAACTACTTGGTGAAGGTCGTTGATGAATATAGAAAACAGGAGAGGGCCCAGTATGGACCCTTGAGGGACACCAATATTAACAGGTAGATGGGTAGCAAGAATGGTGTTCCAGAGTGCAGCTTGATGCCTGTCATTTAAGTAGGACTGGAACCATTTTATAGCTAGTATGTCAAGTGACAGAGATTTGAGAATGTTTATGAGTATATTGTGATTTACCATATCAAAAGCCTTGGACAGGTCAATGAAAAGTGCAGAGGAAAGCATGTTAAGGTTACAGTTTTTGTTGATGGTGTCTATAAAGGAGAGGAGGGCAGTTGTAGTGCTATGGGAAGGTCTGAAACCATGTTGGGAGTTGGAAAGCAGATTATGATGGGGAAGGTGGTCTAGCAATTGCCTGTGGATACATCTTTTCATAATCATAGATAAAGGAGAAAGTAGGGCTATGTGTCTATAGTTGGAGAGTTCAGTGGAGTCTCCCCCCTTATGAAGGGGAATAATATGAGAGACTTTCCAAAGTTTGGGGATATATCCTTCAGTGATGGTTCTATTGATGAGAATGGAGATGGGGTAAGCAATAGATTTGGCTGCTAACTGTAAGTATTCTGTGGGTAGTTAGTCAGCAAGGGAGTGCACGGTTTGAGTTTTCAGATAAGGGTGAGAATGAATGCTGTTGGGACAGGTTGGAAGAGAAATGGAGGTGGTTTGTTAGTGTCAGAATTAGATATAGTTATGTTTTGAGGAGAGAGCTGACTGGCAAGAGTTTGAATTGCTTTGGTGAAAAATGTATTAAAGGCATTAGCAGTTTGTTTAGGATTGTCCTTGTCAGTGCCTTGAGGGTTAGGTGTGATAGATTGACCAGGATGTAATAATTGATTAATACTTGCCCAGAACTTTTGTGGTTTATTATGGTGGGTCTGTTGAGATTGTAGGTAATAGTTTTGTTTATCGGACAGTATAGCTTTTTTTGTTTCATTTCTCAGCTGTTTGTAGTTTTGAAGGTCAGCAGGATTTTTAGTTAACTGTGATTTATTCCAGTATTTATTTCTGAGATGGATTTTTTGCTTAATTTCCTTAGAAAGCCAAGGAGCGGATTTAGTTCTTATCCTAATAGAGCGAGTAGGAACATGGTGGTTGAGTATGGCTAGGAAATTAGCATTAAAGTAATCAACAGCTTTATCTAGAGAAAGGTGTTTTAAGGGGGACCAATTACATGCTCTAAGTTCACTTAGGAATAGATCCAAGTTGAAGTTTTTCTTGGTTCTAATTGTTCTAAATATGGGTTGAATGGGTGGATTGGTTTTGAGCCTGATAATGTAGGTTAGTGAGTGGTCGCTTACGTCATCAGGGAGGGTTCCGGATTCATAAGTCCGGGGTCGATTATTAATGAGTATCCAATCTAAGGTGCTTTCTTTCTTATTAGTCTTGTTTATTCTAGTAGGGGATGTAATAGTTTGGGTAAACCCATAAAGATTAATATGGCTAGTAGGGTAGTTGTTGCAACATTTCCAATCAATGTTAAAATCACCTAAGATTATGGTTTCTTGGGGAAGGTTTTGAGATAACCAGCAAAATATGTTTTCGATGGTAGTAATGTTATTGCCTGAAGGAACATAGATGCAGATAATATAGATAGATTTGACTGAGTTTAGCTGAAGCTTGGTAATAAGTATCTCAGCATTTGAGTCCTGAGGAGGGTTTTGGTTGAAGATGGTTATTTAAAAATCAGACTTGAATAGAACTGCTACTCCACCACCATTCTTGGCTACGTGGTCAAGATGTAGGATGTTGTAACCAGGTGGGATAACTTCATTGTCTTTAGTTACAGGTTTTAACTAAGTTTCTGTTAGACAAATAATATCAAAGGAGTAGAGTTCCAAGAGAGCATGGAGTTGTGTTATTTTATTATTAATGCTACGTATATTGAGGTGAGCTATTAAGAGTGAGTTGGGTGTTTTTTTAAGTAAGTGGATGGCAGAGGGGTTTGGGTTGATGAGTTGAGTGGTAGTGGAGGTGTTAGGACTAGGGTTTGGGTGAATATATCCATCCTTTAGGGAGATGAGTAGTGTTAGATATCTAGTATTAGTATATTTACTGAGAAAAAATGGATATCTCCTGTTATTAAGGAAGTTATATCTTATGTGGGTTGTCCTATGGTATTTAGGTAGTAGATAGCTGTGTGTGGAAGTAATGTTGAAATGGTCAGTGTGAGAGGCTAGTGAAGAAGAGGTAGATTGTTTAGTAGGGTAGAGAAAGTTTGAATATATTGGGTGCTCAAAGGAGGTTAGCAGGTATGCTAGAGTTAAAGGAGGTAGAAGTGTGAGTATGAGTAGCTTCTGTAAGAGGAATATGGTGGAGGGTTTATTCCTTGCTATGGTAAATATAAATTATTACTATAGGTACAGAGGTAAAGTAGGTGTGGTAAGGAAAGGCAAAAAGGGTGTGATGGGAGAGATACAAAATGGTGGAAGAGAGGTGGGAAAATAGAGAAGATTGTTTAATGGAACTGTGATGGTGATTGGTGGAATGGAGAAGGGGTGTGGTTTGATAGGTATAAGAGTAGGACCACTGGGGGTGGGTGGAATTTGGGGGTAGGGTAGGGGTGCGGAGTGAGCCCACAGGACGAACGGAGCGGATTGAGACAATTGAAGGAGAGTAGCTAGAGGTAAGAACATGAGTGGAAAAGGTCTGAAATACAGGAGTCTACCAAACATAAGATACAGGAGGCTAGATACTGTTTCAGCATAAGGTGAGTAAGAGGAGGAGCAGGTCAAGAACTTAATGAATATAGTGAAGTTACAGAGGTAAAACAGGGAGAGCGGCAGTGAAAAATGGATAGGATGAGGGTGAAGAAAGATAATAAGTAAGAAATATAGTGGATGTTACAGAGATAAAACAGAGAGAGAGGCAGTGAATAATGGATAGGAGAAGGGTGCCACCTAGTGGGCAAATCTAGTATTGTAGGAAAGTATGTGAGGGGGCTAACTGGTGAAGAACTGTGGAAGATAAGATACTTAGTAAGAGAGGGTTAGTGTAAGTGAAGAGGTATGTTGGCTGTTGGGTAGACAGAAGGGAGGGGTAAAGGCTGCTGGTTGCTCAAGCTCATAGCAAACTTTGGAGCCCTGATGCAAATAGTAGACAGAGGCCTACCATACAAGTGGGACTAAGTCCATAACATACTTTCTTCCTTCCTTGATAGAGAGTGCAGAGAATAAGAGGCAGGTAGATGAGGCCACTGAAATTTGGATAGGGTTCTTTTATCACCAGGGAGGTTGTGGCTATAGCAGGATCAGGACAATGTTGAGCTGGGTACTTTGGGGAGAAAGGGAGACAATTGTAGAGGAGAGAACAGAGTTAACATTCAGCAAGTTTCTAGGCTGTAAAGCTAACAGTAATAAAATAAAACATTTACATTCAGACACAGTTAATAATAAAGTTAAATGCAATTCTTATAGGCATTTTAAGCATGTGCCTAACAAATTAATAGCAATAGCATACAAGCTAGGTGCAATAGAACTAAAATTAAGTGAATAAGGTCAACAATAAAGCAGATTCAGGCATTGACTATAAGTAATAGTGTAACATAAAATGCCAAGGTACAATGGATTTTCTTTCCTTTTATCAAATAATAGTTGTCTTGCTGGAGACCAGATTAAAAATCCCCAGAAAGAGGTAGGATGAAGGTTGGGGGCAGACCCAGAGTCAAACCTTAATATAAAGGCAAGAAGGGAGTATCCATCATCATAAGTAAACAAGTAAAGGAGAGATACAGGCTTATGCACGTTCAAGCTAGAACCACAATGGTGGTACAATTACAAGCAGCCGTTCCAGGCTGTAATCAGGTAAAATAAATGTCCACAGCACACTCAGGCTAGTTTCATATGTGAGGCACTTTTACATCTAGCTGCCTCAGGCTGTGAGCAGGAAATAGGGATTTCCAGAGTGCTCTGATTAGCTCCACATGGTGGCATAGTTGCAATTAGCTGTATCGGCTAGAATAGCACTAAAAACACTTGAAATTGGACAATGCACCAATATATTAGTAATTAAATTGCAGAAACAAGTGTTCGCTTGCAAGGCAAAATAGTTTAAAACCCAACAGAACGCTCAGACTAGCTCCACGTGGGTAGCACATTTCCATTAGCTAGAATAGCACTGAAAACACTTGAAATTGGACAATGCACCAATATTTCAGTAATTAAATTGCAAGAACAAGTGCTCGCTTGCAAGGCAAAATAGTTTAAAACCCAACAGAATGCTCAGACTAGCTCCATGTGGGTGGCGCAGTTTCCACTAGCTGTGTAGGCTACAATCACAGTACTAACATGGAGTAGGACAAACCACAGACTTATCAGTTATAGAATGCAGGAATAAAGTAAAAAAAGAACCGACCAAAGTAGCACCAAATACGAGGCCCTTGTCGGTAAAAACACAGCTCCAAAAAATCCTGAACGCAATTTTATTAATAAAAACACCAAAGCGTTTTCACCACAGGATTCTGTGGCTTCCTCAGAGAAAATAAAACAATGGAGAAGGAAACACTCCACAGAAATATTATGAATCAGGAAGTGACATTTTACAAGTTCCTGAAGCCAGGTGGTATTGCATGTTGTAATCAAATGTAATAGCGCAGGTATCCCTGCATGCAAACCAACCAAGAAATCGTGTATGCAAGAACCACCTACCAGATAAAAAAGTGTACACATTCTATCTGTTAAGAATGAAAGTACTACACTTTATGATGAAATGATTAATAAAATAAAAATTATTACAAAATTAAATTATTAAAATTGTTGTTAAAACATTAATCAACAGACCAGCCCTCACTCAGATTAATATATCAAGAAAATGCCACACTGCCTTTTTTCTTTTCTACAGCACAGCAAATATTCTATATATGATGTGCAATCACACAACAATACTACAAAGCAAATCATTGAACATATATACAGGAGGGTAGATACTGTTTCAACACAAGGTGAGTAAGAGGAGGAGCAGGTCAAGAACTTAAGGAATATAGTGAAGTTACAGAGGTAAAACAGGGAGAGATGCAGTGAAAAATTGATAGGATGAGGATGAAGAAAGATAATAAGTAAGAAATATAGTAGAAGTTATGGAGATAAAACAGAGAGAAAGGCAGTGAATAATGGATAGGAGAAGGGTGCCACCTAGTGGGAAAATCTATTATTGTAGGAAAGTATGTGAGGGGGCTAACTGGTGAAGAACTGTGGAAGATGAGATACTTAGTAAGAGAGGGTTAGTGTAAGTGAAGAGGTATGTTGGCTGCTGGGTAGATAGAAGGGAGGGGTAAAGGCTGCTGGTTCCTCAAGCTTGTAACGAACCTTGGAGCCCTGATGCAAATAGTAGACAGAGGCCTACTGTACAAGCGAGACTAAGTCCATAACATATTTTCTTCCTTCCTTTATAGAGAGTGCAGAGAATAAGTGGCAGGTAGATGAGGCCACTGGAGTTTGGAAAGGGTTCTTTTATCACCGGGGAGGTTGTGGCTATAGCAGGATCAGGACAATGCTGAGCTGAGTATTTCTTCCTTCCTTGATAGAGGGTGCAGAGAATAAGAGGCAGGTAGATGAGGCCACTGGAGTTTGGACAGGGTTCTTTTATCACCGGGGAGGTTGTGGCTATAGCAGGATCAGAACAATATTGAGCTGGGTATTTCTTCCTTCCTTGATAGAGTGCAGAGAATAAGAGACAGGTAGATGAGGCCACTGGAGTTTGGATAGTGTTCTTTTATCACCAGGCAGGTTGTGGCTATAGCAGGATCATGACAATGTTGAGCTGGGTCCGTCTTAAGCATAAACCAGAATTCCTATGCACCACTCCAGAGATTTTTCTCATCATACCCTTGCTTAATATTATATGCTTCTTAATACACAGATAAAAACTATAATTTGATGATATCACTTTCTATCTCAGCAGATTGAAACTGTACAGTAATTTTCTACTTAAAATTAATATCAAAAGCTTGGTAATGGTATTACACCAATGATTAACATAGCTGTTTCAAATTACATTATTGCAAAAAAGTATTCATCTTTTACCATTGATTCAGATATAATGTAACAAAAACTTTATTTTCAATGTGGTTAAAAAAACATATATACCTGTTCCACTAAAGCACAGTGGTACAACAATCTAATCATATGCAAAATACCTTTTGATTAAACATTTGTTTTTGAGGATATATTCTAATCAATGATTTCTTTTTAATGCCTTTGGAAAATTTTTCATTTGTACAAATGCAGCATAGGTTCATAGATTAGCACTAGGCTAACTGCCCTTGTGAGCCATTTTAAGCCTAGCCAATTATCCCTTGTGAGACTCAAGCTCTACACCTTGTGTTTGTAAGGCAAACACCTTAACCATTAGGCCACCCTCCCAACCCTTGGATTGGAAGCATTGGAAGCATCACTAACAGCATCTCTGGGATTAGTGCACCTGGTTTTTGAATGGCAAAATGGATCATTAGCAGGCAAAGGTTATTTAATAGCATAAGTCATTTTCTGCCCATCTCACTCACTGCACAGCAATTCCAGGCCTCTATTTCAGTCCATAATCTAACTCTAGAAGGATGGTAAAGACACATCAAGTTTGACTTCATTAATTCACTTTTGAAGTTGATCTAATTGCAAATCATCATCTTGTTAGACCTCAAAATATTTTCCATAAGATTTCTTGACATTCTTGCCCTCTTCCCTTTACATCTTGCAGCCATCCTATGGCCAGTTGCAACTCTTCCAGACTTGAAAAGTATAAGGAAGGTTTGCTGATGCCATGGACAGATTTGCCCTAGCTGTATAAATATGACTGTGGGTATCCCTGGAAAAGTGACCACTGGCCTAGTGAGACTAAACCAGTCAACACAAGATGAACAGAATTCTACCAACCATCAATTTAAACACAACAAAACAGTTTTGAGACATTTTACTATGACAATTTTAAGAGCTGTCTAAAAAGTATAAAATGCCATAAATGCATTTAAATATATGTACAAACCAAAGACTGCATCATGCATTTTTTAAAAGTATATCACTCATTAAATTATCTACTGGAAATTGCAGAAATGTTGTCTTAACCATTGACTTGTATGAATGACTTGTCAGAAATGCCATCCCTTTCAGAGTTAGTGAACAAATAACTGGACATATACACGCTGTTTCAGTTAAAAAAAATAAGATAAGTTAAACAATGCTAGATAACTGCACCTATATAGCAGTTTAATTATCAAGTAAATTTTAACTCCCACTCACCCAAAGTAATTGGATACAATTATTTTATCTGGTTATTATTTCAAATGTCCATTTAATGTACACCTCTTTTCTTTACCTCTCAGGGTCTAAATGCTACCTTGCCCATGACATTGATAAATACTATCTTATAGTTTGTCTTACCTTTATTCATATACATTCTCATGTTATGTTATCTCAGTTTCCCTCCATGTAGTTCTTTTGTGTTTATTATTTATTATTCCTTTACTATTTCTCTTCCTTTTTTCCTCAGGCATTCTCCAGTTCCTTGTTCACTTTCATGCTCTTACCTGACTGATCCTTTTACTTGACTATGAACCAGGGTTGTTCCTGCTCCCTTTTTCTCAATTAATTTTTGTTCCATCAGCCTCATTTTGCTGACCCTTTCCCATCCACCTCATTGCCCTTCCTCCTCCTCCACAGTTTATCAAATTTGCAAGAAATATTATTTTATTGTACTTTATTAATTATTATTTTTATTTTATATATATAGATATAGCTAGATAGCTATAGCTATATGTTTATATTTGCTATTTGGCTTAAATCTTCAGTCTGTTTACCACTCTCATTCCTTTGTGATGGCACATTTTTTTTCTACAGCTCATGCTTGCAGTCTTTTTACCTTTACTTGAATTATGCCTCTGTTATTTTTGACAATAATCTCTTGACTTCCTGTCCTGCGAAGTTATTATTATTTATTTCTATTCTTCTTAGCCTTCTGTTTCTCTGCCATCAGCAGCCTCCATTCTAATTAGACCATTCATTCCCTACCACAGTGGAGAGGATCAGTAGGACACGGTGAACATTAGGACTGCTATCAGGCAGAGTTCAAGAGTATTTTATTTTATGCCATAGCTCCTGTTGTGTGGATGGGAAAATGTTGGGAAGTCCCATTAAATTAGCTGATGGCAAAGGATGTCACCTTACTTCTGCAAGGATCATTCATTCCATGCAGTATCCATCACCTTCCAAAGCAATAGTGGGGGTGGCTCTCCAGACTACCTGGCTGGCTCTTCAACTACCAGGGCCACAGACTTAACTGCAGTAACCTGAGTCAAAATTGGTGATCTTGCCCATTGGAACTCACTACCATATTCCTTTACAAGTTGTCACCTTTGCTATGTCCCCCTTTCATTATACCTAGCCATCTTTTTGTAATGCTTCAACCTTTTTCCCTCCAATCAAAGAAACCATACCTGGACAAAACATCTTTTTTTCCTGAATTATGTCTTTTTATGTATAAGATAATGCTAATAATAATAATAATAATAATAATAATAATAATAACAATAACATTGATAACAACAACATAACAGCTGCATGCAAACTTCTAATTTCTATGCCATAGCTGTTGTCATCCTCATTATTTATTTACTTATTTGACATTTGCTTACTGGGAAAGTCTGACTGGGTCAGAAACCCATTTTCAGTGGAGGCCTGGGGAGAAAAGCTCCACATTAGAAAACATCATAGATATAACAAAGCATAGAATTTGCATTTAGTATAATATATGCAAAAGTAAACAAGACAGACAGGTGATATACATCACATTTAGCATAAAATACTAAAACTGAAACAAGACATATATCTGATTGACATGCAAGGTAAAAAAATAAGGAATAATATAAGAACGAAGAGCTTAACATACTTAGTCTTGTTACAAAAATATATAGTAATCCCCACAGAGTTATCAAAGAGAAAGAAAAAGGTGTTTTCCGGGAATCTGCAGATTAATTTAACAAGAGGAAGGCATATAGAAGAAGTAAGGAGGGTCAAAGTGTTGAAGAAGCTGAATAAAGGGGGTCTATGCTGTTCATCAAACTGGTCATAGTGAGATCGCAGTCTACTGAAAATCAGAAAATTTGACCTTTGCTCACTGTAGTGCAATTTCAGAGTTGGTATATATAATTAGCGCGGGGTGGGGGGGGGGCGCCCCCCTCAAGAGCAAGTTCGCTGACTGGCATTTTCGATGCAAATGTCGTTTGCTGAACTGCCTTTTTGAGGATATAATATAGACCCAAATAGGGGTATGTAAGGTGGAGGAAGAAGTGGAGAGAGGAAGTGTAAGGAGGGAAGGGGGGGGACTAACTAGTTTTGGAATAGGGAAGATACTTGTTTTGAAAAGGAAGTTCTTTAGTATGAGTGTAAATCTCTTGAGGTTTGCTATAGTTCTGATATTTACAGATAATGCATTCCAGAGTTTAGTGGCGGTATAGGAATATAGACACTGTCCAGCTCTTTTGTCTGATCTGTATAGTGTTAATAGTTGCTTATCTTCAGAACTGAGGTAGGTTTATAGGTATGGAGAAGTGAGGTTAATGCAGGACAGTTATTGGGATAATATATAACTTTTTGGCTGGTAGTTAGTTGAAGATAGTTTAGGTGATTTGGGAATTCAAGACAGTTAAGGGCACTATGGGCAGAGCAGTGGTGTTTGTGGTAAGATGTACCTACAGCAAATTTAGTGACTTTATTACAGCAGGATTTGAGCTTATTTATTAGATTAGTGTGAAGATTGATCAGAATGGGAGCCCCATATAGTGGAGAGGGGAGCAGATAGGTAGTAGCCAGTGTTGTTTCAGTGGTTGTAGCTAAGATGTTTTTGTGCCAATAGAGCATCCCTAGTTTGTAATAAACAACAAAAAACTGAATATAAAATAAAACGACAGCAAGGCCAGGACACTTATTTATTAAGACACAAATGATAAAAAACACTAGCACCTGAGCTCTTAAGCCTTCATGGAGTAAAAACATAAAATCCAAGCTTCTTAAATAGTGCATTTATTAACTCTAACCATTGAATTAATTAATTAAACAATTAAAATCAATAACATCAAATAAAAGAAAAAAGCTTCAAGCAAAAGACTGCAAGTTGCATTATTTTTTTTAAATATTTTTATTCATTTCCAAAAACAAGAAAACATGAATGCAGGTTATTTATGACAATGAAGTATTTACAAATTATTTAAAAAGGTAGGCTAAAACCTCTAAACAGATATCAAACATTAAAACCAAAATAAAGTATTTACAAGGGTGTCTATTGTTGACATATAATTTACTTTCTATACAATTGTTTCCTGATTATAATCTGCTGCAGTTATTATTCTCCAGTATTTCAGTTACTTTTTGCCATGCTACATATAATGATGTAGTTCTTTCAGTTCTTCCTTTAATAGTGTTCATTTCCAATTGCAATGCTGCTGACACCATATTCATGAATTGCTTAAAAGTTGGAGAAGCTTTGGATTTCCAGTTTGATGTAATGTTCTTCCTTGCAATAGCTAGGAGAGTCCATAAGATTACATATTTTGTTCTTGGCACACAATCTGGTACAGGTGCATTAAACAAAATAATAGATTTGGAAATCTGGAATTTATCATTGAATACCATTTGCAGAAAATATTTTATTTTATCCCAATATGGTTTAATCAAATGGCATTCGTAGAACATATGTTGCCAGTCTGCTTTTATTGATAAATCACATCTCCAGCAGCCAATATTTTTCTTAAACATAAGTTCCATTTTATGAGGGGTTACATAAGATCTGTGTATGAATTGCCATGTAAAAAGTCTCCAATGTAATGAAAGTGATGTCTGCTTTGGAGAGAGAAGAATTAGTTTTTTATCTCTACCACTTGGCACATGTCCATTAACTGATCTATAATAATTCCATATTTTGTCATTACTATGCATTTTTATTTTTTTGCTTGTTTTATAAATAGATGATAAGTATCCCTTTCCAGTAATGGGTTGATTCGTTGGTAATATTATATGTTCTGTAAGGTTAGGAACATTTTGTCTTATTGATGGTTGCATTGTTTCTTGTTTGCTTAATATATACTGTCTTAATTCTTGTACATGTAACCACAAACTATCTTCCATATTTAATTTCTGTTTAATCTGGTCTATTGTCAGAGGTTTTCCAGAGTTTAGCAATTGATGCCAATATATTAATCCCTTTTCTTTAAGCATGTTGACTACTTCCATATTAAATGTTATTATATTACCTTGTGTGTATGCTACTGGATATAAAAGAAATGGCCATACTTTAATATCAGGATTGCTATTAATAAAATTTTGGAAAATTTTTAATGTACAAGTAATGTATTTGAAACTTATATTTTTATTCTTATGTATCGTCATATATTCCTTCATCAGCCATAGAAAATTGTTTGGTATGAAATCTGTATACTTATTTGCTACTACAAATCTTGATTTTAACCAGATTCTCTCATGAACTAGCTTCCATTTTGATGTATATTTTGTATTTAGCCATAATGATATTGTTTTAATAATGGATGAATGCAAATATATTTCTATGTCTGGTAAACCTATGCCACCTATATCCCAATCATCTAGATGATACTTCATAGCTATCCTTGTTTTTTTTGGATACCATAGGAATCTTACCATTAAATCATTTAATTGTTTTAGGTGTGATTTAGCTGGTGTCAAAGAACAAGCTTGTATGCCATAAAGAATTTTTGGAAATATGATCATTTTAATTATATAAAGCCTTTCTTCCATTGAAAAGAAGAATTTATTCATTCTTTGTATTAGATTTTTAATATTATTTAAGGTCTCTTTATAATTTGTTTCAATTGTAGTATCTAGGTTGTTAGTTATCATAATTCCCAAGTATTTAATTATATTATCGGTAGAGATATATTTATGGTATTTTTTATTTAGATCTTTTTTATTAGTATTTGTAAGTAATACATTTGTTTTGTTCTCATTAAATTTAAGACTTGAAAAGTTTTGAAAGTTTTGAATGGAGTCCCATAATGCTTTTAAACTGCTATTATTATTTTTAAGGTAATCAAAATATCATCAGCAAAAAGTTGAATTTTAAGCTCTAGGCTATTGTCTAGTTGTATTCCTTAAATATTTTTATCCATACGTATATTATTTGCTAAGGGTTCAATGACTAGCACAAACAATAATGGAGAAAAAGGGCAACCTTGTTTTGTGCCCTTAGTTATTTTAATAGATTTAGACAGACAAGATCCCAGTTTTATATAAGCCAATGATTTTTCATATAATGATTTTATGAACAAAGTGAAGTTGTTTGAGAAGCCATATTATTCTAAAACTAACCACAGATAATCCCAGTTCACTGAATCAAATGTGCTATTTATGTCTAAGCTAATAACATTCATTTTGTTTTTTGTGACATTTATATAATCAATTAAGGAAAGAATTATTTTAATGTTGTCATAAGTGTTCCTATCTTTTATAAAACCTGTTTGATCCTCCTCTATCAAAAGTGGTAGTAATTGTTTTATTCGAGCAGCATGTATTGCCATAAAAATTTATAATCTATATTAAGAAGTGAAATGGGTCTGTATGATGAACATTCACTGGGATCTTTATTTTGTTTCAGAATTGGTGATGTTAATGTGTACTTCCAAGAAGGAGGAATGTCTTTACCATTTTTAACTGATGTAAAGACATTCAATAACAACAGGAAAGCCTCATTTGATAGTAATTTAAACATTTCTGGGGTGATATTATCTATACCTGGAGCTTTGTTTAATTTTAGCTTATTTACTTCAGCTTTAAGTTCTGTCATTGTTATTTGTTTATCTATTAGTTGTACCTGCTCCTCTAATAACCTAACTTTAACATTGTTTTTGAGAAAAGCTTTCTATGCTGAATGTGTTTCTGTTTTCTCATTTTGATTATTAAGTTTATGAAAAAATAGCCTAAAAGCTTCTAGTATTCCTTCTAAATCAGATACTTTCTTTTTGGTTTCTATATTATGTATTTCCTTGATTTGATTTGTTTTAATAATCTTTTTAGTCCTATTTGCTATTCTTCGTTGGTTTTTAGGGTTCATTGAATAGTAACATAGTTTAATTTTTTCTATGTTGATCATTGTTTTGTGGTGCAGCATCTCTGAGTATTTTTTATTAGTATCTTCTAGTTCTTTTATTAAGTTGGTGTTTCCATTTTGAATATCAAGCTTTAAATTATCTACTTTTGACTGTAATTCCATTAATTCCTTATTCCACTGTTTTGTTTATTTTATACCATCCCACCGCTCTTCCATATAGGTATGCTTTCAATGCATCCCATATATATATTTCAGATACATCTTTTGTAAGATTGATATCTAGGAATGTTTGTGTCTCTTTAATATAAAATTCCTTAAAATCTTTGAGATTTGTTATGTAAGATGGTATTCTTGTTACTGATATCCTTCTCTTGAAACATGTCTATCTCAAACGTTATGGTGTTATGGTCCAAAAATGGACATGAAATTGTCTTGACTTTATTTAATTTAGAGGTTAAATCCTTTGTTATGTACACTCTATCTATTCTAGAGTATGTATTATGTCTATGGGGAAAATGTGTAAAGAATAGTGAATCTGGGATAGCATACTCATTTATGTCAACTATATTAAAAGTTTCAACAAACTCAGATAACAACTTTTGTTAAAGGTGATCTCTTATGTGTAGTTTTAGTATTTGTGTCAGTTTCTTTTATAATGCAATTGAAATCTCCAGGTATGATTAAATTGCCTTTGGTATATTGTACAATGTCTTCTAAGTGTTGTTTGGCCACTCTAACACCTAGTCCTGGTATCCAATAAATATTCACTAATGTATATATAATTTCATTGATAGATATTGGCACTAGACAAAACATTCCTGAGTTGTCATGGAACGTGTTTATGATTTTAGGCATTAAAGTAGTGTTTTTCCACAAAATTGCTACTCCCCTTTGCTTCTGATTACAGGTGGAACTCACTAGTATTGTATAATTTTTATTGTTTATTTTATTTATGTCTTCCTGTGTAAGGTGTGTTTCCTGTAAAAATACTAGTTGTGCTTCACATAGCTTTAAATATCTATAAAGACTTCCCCTTTTGCAGCTATTATTTAAACAATTTACATTAAGAGATATACATTTTGCAATTGGATTTATATTAGCTTTGCTTTTATCCATATTCATATACTCATAACAATGTGTAGATGTGTGTACATGAAGAGAATGACTTGTTCTTTCTTCTTCCAACAGTATTACAATAGATTATAGACACCCAATAAAAGTAAATGACAAGATCATAACTGAGAACAATATAAGATAAACAACCACCAAACCAAGGGCGCCCGCAGGCAGGTGCAAGGGGGTGCACTTGCACCCCCCTGGATTCGGCTAGCCCGGAGACTTCATTTTCTTTTAATTAAAAAAAAATGTTTTTTTTCGTCAAGTCACAGACGGAACAGGTGTTTGCGATATGATTTCATGTTCTCCGTCTGTGCGACTGTTGGCTTACGTCTTTAGCTTCCGCCTTCTCCACCCTGCGTGCGGAATGAGAGGTAAGTGTGTGCGTGTGTGTTTTTAAGTGTTTGAGAGGTGTGTGCAAGTAAGAAATAGGTATTTAGGGCCGGGGATGTTAAAAGATGTTGGGACGAGCATACAAGTGAGAGGTAAGTGTGTGCGTGTGTGTTTTTAAGTGTTTGAGAGGTGTGTGCAAGTAAGAAATAGGTAGTTAGGGCCGGGGATGTGTGGACAGGGTTGCCAGCTTTTCAAATGTCCAAAGTGGGACATTTTGGTACAGACATCAGATTTTGCAGGCGAAACATACCCACGGCCAGTCTGAAGGATAAAACGTCACTTTTTTCTAAATAAAAGCTTATTTTTGTAGCATTTTATGTTACTTATTCTGTTTCTTATAATATAACAGTCAAACTGCTCACACCAAAGCTGGAGCACTTGTCAGAACCAAGTAGAAAGTATTATACACCGGGTTTAAATCAGCATGTCCCCTTGAAGCCTATTTTAAAACATCGCAAATAATGCAGTTTTATTATATACATATACATTCATTTTTTATATATATTCATATTTTATTTATATATTTAAATGGCCATAGTTAATAGATAGGATTAGTTGGTTATTTATGTATATTAGGCTGTTATATATAGATCTGCACTGAGCACTTTAATATACATCATACAAAGATTTAGACAATATGTGGTTTTATTTAATCCATTAAAGTTTTACTGTTTTAAAATAATGTAAGGTAATTAAGTTAATATATATTGTAATTCTTATATGTTTAGTTTATATATTAATGTTATGGGTCCTTTTTTGAAAGGCATACATATAATATTTGAATCTAAAGAGCTTTTAAAATGCATTAAAATTGACTTATTTGCAGAAATGAGGTAACTGAATGGCACTGTAACAAAAGAAAGATGTTGCTTTAAACTAAGATATTTAATGGTTAGTTAATTGTTTAATTATATCAATTAAGTATAATGTATAGCTATATAAACTGAAATAACAGAGCTTGTAATAGAATCTGATGAAGCGTACTATTGCTACACGAAAGCGCTCATTCCTGTTGGTTTTATTCATGGAATAAAGAAGAAGTTTTTGTATTTTTTACTTTATCTGGACTTTTTGCAAGTTAACAACCTTTGTTGTAGTTGCACTAGACACGATGCATTTAGGCTTAGCTCTCTCTATTTTACTGAGTAAGTGACACGAGATTGTGTTTATGAGTTCACGTGAGTTCACGCTAAGAGGCGTGGAGTATAGCTTTTGAGTGCAACGTAAGGGTTCCACAAGCAAACTTTTGGGGCTTTGGAGTTGCAGATAGCCACATTAAGGTTCTTGCTATTTTTATATGGTATATATATATATATATACAGTCAAGCATTTAGTGATGCTGTGGATGTAATGGTTTTCGTCTTCTGCAGACATATTCAAAGGTATTGGAAGTTTAATGTTTGACAGCTAAAAATATGCGTTTATATCGCTGTACCTGCAATGTCAACTTAGGTACAAAGTGGTATTTTTGATGTGTACTGCACTTTTAAAAGTTGCTTTATCTTGTGTCGCTTATGCTTCTGATATATATTCTTATTTGGAAGTTAATGATATGTGCTTTCTTAACACGCTGCAAATGTACTGCCTAGTTAGGTTTAATGTTCCGCTCTTGATGAACTCTGAGTTTTACAAATGTTATATGGTTGTGGTGCCTATGTTTCTAGTACTAGTTTGAGAATGCAAAATGCGATCAGTTAGTTCGTCTTGTTTAATAACTGCTGTCTTTTATGTACCAGATATGCTGTTTTTCTGTAATACGGGCTGATGTTTATCACTCATATAGGGTGCGTTGTGACAAAGTACACATGGTTTGCTTTTGTAAATAAAATAATGGCCTGAGATTGTGCATTTTCAGAGTTTAGTTATACGCTTAAGCGTAATATGAGTGTAACAATAATTTTCCCATTGTTTTCTCATTGGCTAAGAATTTGACCAATAATGGGTGTCGTAGTATATTTAAATCTGTGTACTGGATGTTGAGTTGAAAAGTCTGAAGAAGCCTCGGGTGAAAGCTTACTATAATTAAAGCTTTATGAATTTAACTGAAGAGCTCTCGTACATTTTTGTATTGTCTTTGAAGAGTTGAAGTACCTGAAGCTGTCTAGTCGTTATTGAGGGTGCCATTAGGTTCCTACATGCGAGTTTATGCTTGGACTTTATATTTATATCTTGGCGTAGTAGGAACCGTACTCTGTTGGCTGGGTGTCCTTCATATCCTTGGTATTAGAACAGTATTTTCATTGTCATTTCCGTGGTGGATACACTTGTGTTTCTTATAATATCTAGGTGTTTCAGATCGTACAGAATAACTGTTTGATACAACTTGTACATAAAATATAGGAAATCATTTTTCTCTAAAATCTCAGGACATTTGCCATTTTTACAAATTCTTTGCAGGACACAACTGTCCAAAGAGGGACTGTCCCTTGCAAAGTGGGACAGGTGGTAACCCTTACATACCAGGATATCAATGGCTGAAATAAATGTTTCATGAGCCTTACAGCCTTTATTTTTTTTTTCTTTTTGTGACAAATTAATTTTTTTATGAATTTCATGAGCATTTTATCAGCACACTTGTTTTCTGAATGTTAATGAACCTCTCATAACAATATTAATATCATGTAATCTGTTAAAAGTATCAGCACTTTTAAAAGATTTTTTTTAAAACTGTTTTGTTAGGAGAAACATGCTTCCTGCAATTTGTGACCACTCGAATGTTCATTCTGACATTTAAAAAATGTCCCTATTTATGTTTAGCTTTGGACATATTTCTTGCACTAAGAGGTTGTGGTGAGTGTGTGAGTGTGTAATGTCCTAGTTAGAATTATCAGGTGGAATTTATTTTCAAGTGCACTTTTAAGGAATTGTGGGCTTCAAGGGAAGATAAATTTACTGCTGCTCATGCTAAGTCTGCTTAAAATGTGCAACTGTTTAGTTCAGCAAATGGTATCACTATTGTCGTATAGAATTTTGAAGCAGTGTTAATAGCACAGCAGGTAGCATACTTGCATCTCGATGTAGAAGGCTATAGGTTCTACTTCCACAGCATGTAGATTTGTATTTTAAGGAGATGGGGTGCTGCAGTCCTGAGTATGTCCTCCTTTGGAGGAAATACCTAGCAACTATGAACCTGTTTTTCAGCTTGCCACCCATTCCCTATTGCAGTATACTAGCTTACCACTTTTGTTTAATGTAGCATGGGCAATTTATTCTTTAGGAATAGTAGGCACTGAATTGTAGATATGATTGCATAAGATATTTACATAAGCATAATGGTTTAGACATACAAGTATGTAGTAACATTTGATTGTTCATACAGTATGTTTAGTAGAGATAATGCTGAAGATGTACTAAAAATAAGACCAGAAAGGAAAAACTAAAAGCACTAGCCAGATTGTCAAAGCAGGAGAATATAGACAAGTTCATGTGAGATTCATTGACATTTTAAGGGAAACTGTAAAGACTGTGCATAAAACACATATTTCTATCCAGAATTCTTACCTCAGTCTCAACCTCTTAGAGCAAAAATCTGGACAAAGATTAAAATGATGGGGGAACAAGTAGAGAAAGATTTTAAATATTGCTCTTACAAACTTAGAAAGTTGATAGAATAATAGGTTTTGCATTAGCATGAAATTGCTGAAGGATGTGGAGTCTTCAACTCAAATGTTTATTATTATTTAATGACTTCAATCCTCAGCTATTTGCCATAAAAGTACACATTTTAGGAAGAACACACAAAAAATAGGAGGCGAAAATCTGTTCAGTTGAGAGGTATAATGGTGCTTACTGCAGTATTAAGTTTTCTTTGCATAAACATGTACAAAAGCAAAAATCAACTAGTTTTATGTATTTATTTTTTGTTGTTGTCCAGGTTAGTATGATGCACATGCCAATCATTGGTGCAGCTGAAACACATCAGAAAATGTTTTTTTTTTTTAATCCCATACCTGACACTTTTTTTTTTGTTTGTTTTTGTTCAGTAACATCATTGATAGAAGATCTGCAAGATATTGACAACAAAGGTAGTAGTAGCCCATTGGATTCTTTAGGCTAACTTATAACTTCAAAGCCAATGCATCAGACAAGAAGCGATCATTCAGATATAGTAGCAATATGATATAGTTCATTACTGACGGCAATTAGTTTTCAGAATTCTTCACGTTGTAGGTTTTGCATCATTTTAAGATGCAGATAAAATAAGTTGAACTGAGCAGTGTTAATGGTGGAAAAGCGAGATGTCAGTGAAAAACTAAGGAGTCAAGATAGGAATAGAAATACTTGTTCTGTAATAACTCTCAAAATCCATGACTACTGTGTTTGCTCAGTGTGTCGATTGCAAATCCTTGATAACACTAACTCAATACTAAATTTATCTGCTAGTGATCTTGCCTTACTGAGAATGTCATTCCTAAAGTGTTCTTCAGCATTGTTGCGGTGCTCCTTGAATGTTTTAATAAGTCTGTTGATGTGTTGTTGAGCCTCTACTATATCAAGTTGAACAGACTGAAACATCTGGGCAACAGGCTCAAGAACTGATGAGTAATTTGCAATAATGAAGAGAAAAATAAGAAATGTGCACGATGAGCAAGCTGAGTAACATATGTGCATTTTGTCTGGTTTCACCAGCAGTGCTCTTCTGAAGATCAGCCAGGCAGTCATATATTTTCTCAAAGTTCTGAATAAACACATGAATGGATTTTTATTTCTCAGTCCATCGTGTCTCACACAGAAGACGTATATTTGGTGCCAATGCTCGTCGTTTTGGACTGTCATGGAAAAAATAATCTTGATAACATCAGCAGCACTATTCATTTCAGGAACATCATTCAGATCACTGACTACAAGGTTTAGTCTGTGAGATGCAGTGGATAAAGGCTGTTTTGGATACTTTTCACAAATCTTTGCCTGACCACCATTCTGGATGCTTGCCATTATGGAGCAGTCGTCATAGCCAGTCTGAGTAATTTTTCCAGGTCTAGACTGCACTTTATGCATTCACTGACAATGACATTTGATACAGACTGTGCATCTCTCATGACAATGGGAACAAAATCTGCAAACTCTTCTCGAATACAATCATCATCAACAAACCAAATGCCCAGTGACAACTGCTCAATGTCTGAGATATCTGCAGTTTCATCTGCCAATACACGAAATCCAACTGCCCTGTTTGCTGCACAAACAATCTCCTTTTGAAGTATGTGTTCGTATTCTGCCAACAGCTCATTTTTCACCCTATGGGATATGTACCAAGCATTTCCTGCACTTGTTTCACTGTGCTATTTCAGTATTGTCACCAGCTTCAATACGAAAATCTAACAAGTAACAAATTTCCACCAGAGCCTTCTTTTCCACAGAGAGGAATGTCAAGGGTTGCACAGTAAATAATGGTAGATACAATTGGTTCCAAGTTATTTTGGTTCTCTGCAATTTGTTTTCCTACTGCTGCATCTGGCTGTGGAATAACAGCTGTTTCTGGCTTCTGTCGTGTTCGTGTATGAGAGAAATTTACAGCATCTTCAGTAGAACCTCTGTGCCATGATGATTGCATGTGATTTCTTGCAAGACTCATTGAAAGCATTATATTTTGTGCACACACTAGTGATGAAGCTGCCTTGCAACCCACGGTGAAGTAACTGAGGAAATAATACACAAGTTAAGCAGAGTGGGCCTTTCAAGAGAGGAGAAAATGCAAGCCATGGTGAGTACTGAGGTAACCAACTATATCTGAATATAGTTGTTAATAAATAATGACATGCATTTCAGTTTCAGACTTCATATCATTCAGAAAATTTAATTCTAACATAAATCCTTTTATTCTAGCAACTTTCTAATGTGTCCCTAGTTTTGGGCCTTTATCCCCAACATTATAACAGGCTTTGTCCAGATTTCTTGTGTTAACAGATTGAGAGGTATGGTGTGTATGTGTGTCTGTATGTATAAGAAGGAGGAAGCATACCCCTCAGCTGTCCAGGTTTTGGAGAATGTCCAGATTTTCCCCATATTCCTCCTAAAAGTATTGAAGTTGCTAAGTAATGACAGACATTTGAGTTTTAGATATAATATCCTTTAGAAAAAGTTCATGAGAGCAATATTTATAATCTGTTCGATTTTTACTTTAGGCTTTGTCCAGATTTCTTGCACTTAAAGGTTGAGGTGTGTGTTAGAGAGTGAAATGCCCTAGAGTTAGCAGGTGGAATTTATTTTCAAGTGCATTTTCAAGGAACTGTGAGTTTCAAGGAAGAGAGTTTTACTGCTGCTCATGCTAAGTCTGCTTAAAATGTGCAATTGTTTTGTTTAGCAAATAGTATCACTATTGTGGTATAGAATTTTAAAGCAGCACAGCAGGTAGCATACTTGCATCTTGATACAGAGGGCTGTAGGTTCTACTCCCATAACATGTAGATGTGTATTTTAAGGGTGTATGTCTTCCTTTGGATGAGCTGCCTAATAACTATGTATTTGTTTTTCAGCTTGCCACCCATTCCCTATTGCAATATACCAGCTTACCATTTTTTTTAATATAACGTAAGCAATTTATTTTTCAAGGGCAGCAGGCAGTGAATTTGTAGATGAAACGATGAAATATAAAGTTGTTTTCTAGCAACAACCTCTTCACTGGTTTCAGATCTCTTTAATGTGGAATTATTCAGATGAGTTTTACTTCTGCAAAGATTCTGCATATTGATTGATATTGGTGAATTGTATGACAGAAGTTTGAGTAGAGTGGTCCTTTTGGAGTAGAGTGGTCCTTTTGTTGTTGAAATGTTCTGAATTGGCAGGTTGTCATTATTGGTTCATATGATTTGTTTCATTGCTTAAAGGAAAAATGTTCAGAACTATAAATTTAAAACACACTCTAACAAGTGGTGCTGTATTATACAAGGAACATAATTCAATTATTATATAGTATAATTAATAGTCAGGAGGGTGAATCAAATAACTTTTGCATGGTTCTAAAAATGTGTGCAAGGAGCCTATGATTTGAAAACAGCCCAAAGGTAAACTTACCCTGTCACTGGCTAGATGCATTTTCTTTGAACGCGGGTTTCAATGTTTCGGTGAATGTGGGTTTCAAAGGCAGAGAAGTTTTAATGACAAGTCTCTTTTCATTGTAAGACTATTGCTTTGTTTAGGTTTAGTAAATGTCTATCGGTGTTTGTGCTATAAAATTTGAAATAAAAGTTGTAAATGAAATCCAAATATCTGTAATCATTGTAGAAGTAAAGCATAAAACAGTATGCACACTGAGGGATTTGAACAGTGTCTATGACAAATGGGGAAAAATAGCCAAGTATTGGGACACTGGAATGGCTGTGTGGGCAGGGGTGGGGCTGAGTGGGCGGGGACATCGGAGGGGCGGGGCGACATGGGCGGGGCTTGAGTTTGCACCCCCCTGCAAAATATCCTTGCACCAAACCCCTCCATGAGAAAAAACATCTCATCCTTGAATGATCTAATCATTCAAGCGATCTCTCTAAGTCTGCATTTCAGCATCCTCCCCCGGCCCCGCCATATGGTAGTTTTATAATGAAAAGTATCTTATATATCTTTTAAGTATACATGTATCTGTCTTTACAGATTACTTAAATACAGTCTTTATCTATTTTTAATATTTTATAAAACACTAAGGCAACACAACTATACATAGATTTAATACTTAACTATTTGGTTTTGTTTAAATTGTAAAGGAAAATCTTTTATTTTAATATATCTTTTGTGTAGCAATAACGGTTATGCATCTTAAAAATAATATGCTTGCTGTCTATCTCCCTTATAGTGTGAGTGGCATTCATAGGTATCAAATTTATTGTAATGGTCTACCTATATATATATATATATATATATATATATATATATATATA